>NC_038242.2:25081972-25100486 GCF_000004515.6 Glycine max
GAGTGGTTAAACAAAGAAAAGGGCCGTCTAGAGGGTGCATTGTGTTACAGAAGAATTACACGATTTTAAGTGTGATGCTTCAGTTTGGAGTTGTTTCTCGCTTTTATAAGGAGATTTTAATGCTTCAGTTTGGAGTTGTTTCTCGCTTTTATAAGGAGATTTTAATTGGCAAGTCATTTGCAGCCCACACATTTCTGCAAGAGAAAGTCGTAAAAGTAATGCTATCCAAAACTAGTGTAACAGGGTGTGGCTACGGTGGAGAACTTACGAAGTTGTCCACATAGTTTTCAGTTTTCACTTTGTTTTACCGGGTACAACAGGTATGTTAAGCTGTGTAACCTGTTACATCGGATATGTTAACCTGTTACAATAAAGTAAAATAAAAAATAGGAAATCTTAAGATTCTTAGAAATATGTCTATGTTTGGTAAAATTAGCTGAAAATTAGACCCTGAAAGGTTAACTGTTTGCTGAAAATTTAACATATTAAATTAGAAATATTTGGTAAAATTAATTTTTGAAATAGTTGAAAAATGTAAAATGTCAGAAAAATAATAAAATCATGATTTATTTAAAAAGTAACAAGGAAATGAATAAATATATGGAAGATGAAAATGAAAGAAAATATAAAAAGTTAGAAGTTAGTGTTTTAAAAAAATGTTACTTCAAGTTGAGTTTCAAAAAATGCTAAATATTACTATAACAAATTTATTTATCGAACAACTAAAAGAATTTTTTAGCTAATAAAACAAATTAGAAGTTAGCTGGAATGTCTTGACGAATATAGTCTATGAATAAGAAAAAATATTAGAGGAATACGATGTAATCTCTGTAAGCTGAATATACTCTTCTTATACAAATGTTTTGCTTTTCAAAGTTATCAAATACTCAAATACTTAGGTTGATTTGCAATCCCTATATAAAAAATTCCTAGAGAAACAAACCCACCGCGACACTGCAAAAGAATTGCATCGATGGTATAGGCAAGAACAAGAAAGAAGCATCCTGGTTCGAAGAGGTTTGGTGGGTTCGAAGATTACAGTATAGGGGAAGTAAGGAAACAACACTAATAAGTAATGAATACCTCTTAGCAAGAATTGCTATTGGAAATGCCACTCATCAGCATCCACAACAGCTAGTTACTTTGTAGGAAATGCAAATTATAGAGGACTTGCTTCTGGTTTAGCCAGAGGAGGAGCACCATTGGCTCACCTAGCTATCTATAAGGCTTGTTGGGACCTTCCAATTGGAGATTGCACTGATGTTGATATCCTCAAAGCTTTTGACAAGGCTATACATGATGGAGTTGATGTCTTAAGTGTTTCTCTTGGCTTTTCCATTCCATTGTTCTCCTATGTTGATCTATGTGATATTCTAGCAATTGGTTCCTTTCATGCAACTGCTAAGGGAATTACAGTCGTTTGTTTTGCTGGAAATTCTGGCCCTCTCTCTCAAACCATTACAATTTTATTTTGTAAATCAGCAAACAGATTTATTAATTAAATGGTACCAGAAGTACCTTGTTACATAGACTCAAATCAAGCTAATGGAACCTAATGGGTGAAGCTCAATTGACAACACACATTAAATTTGTGGGGGAGAACTTGAGTTCGATTCTCATAGAATACACTCTTGGAGAGGGATGATAAACTTTCCCGACCGAGGATTAGTCTTATAGTCGGTCAAAAATAAGCTAACGATAACTATATATTTAAATCTCTATTGATTTAAATAAGTCCCTCCCTGGATTAATATCCACCACTGCTCCTACAGACTTGACACCCCCACACTGAAATATTCCTAGTGAAAGACAATCAGTTTAGCACAAGTGATTATATATCTTGTCTCTCCACAACTCAACAACTTCTAGTCATTTAACCTTCTTCACGGATGTAAGCTGCAGGATTACATGTCCAGAGAACATAGGAGAAATTGAAATTTGATTGGTTGTTATGTAGCCATGACCAAGCTTGGAATTCGACATCTTCTATCACAATAGATAGAGCCTTTCCACTGGAACATTTTCAAACCATTACAAATATTGCACCATGGATCATCAGTTCATCACAGTTGGAGCTACCACAATTGATAGGGCCTTTCTAGCAGCCATTACCCTTGGAAATAACCACACTGTGTGGGTATGCTACAACTATTTTTGAATCAAACTGGTGAAAAATGCTAACACTAAATACAAATATGGCTTAAATGCGTTATATATGCATATGGTTTTAATCTAAATATGACTTTACAGTTTACATGGTTTTCGATTTTTGGTTCTTTAAAAAAATTCCATTAATTTTTGTTCTTGTAAAATTTAAATTTCTAATTAATTGATAATACAAGTTTTTACATTAATAGTTGCATAAAAATTAAACTCATTTTCTGAGGGACTAAAATCACCTGAAGTCATTTTTATGAGAATAAGACACACACACACACACACACACACACACACACATATATATATATATATATATATATATATATATATATATATATATATATATATATATATATATATATATATATATATGTATGCGTGTGTGTGAGATTATTGTTATATAGGGGCAGTCCATTGATGTTGGATTAGTCCTTACATGATTTGCTCTATGATTTGCAAGTGGATTAGTCCTTACATTGGGACTATCCTCTTGAAATGTAAGTCATCCCGCATCAATTAAACTTTGTACTTTGTGCTTAAAAGCTACATATTGCTCGACGGAGTGTCTTGGGATGCCACCATGATAGGCGCATGTGGCATTAGGATTGTACCATCGGGGAAATGGAGGTTGATAGACCTTTCCTGGGCTCACTACGACCATTTGGTTGTTGAGTAAGGATGGTAGCAGGTCGGCGTACGACATTGGGATTGGGGTGAACTCCACGGGTTTCCTCTCTAGGAAGTTTCTCCTTGGGTTGGTGTTTGCATTGGGGTTGGGATTTGCACGCGATCTGAGCTGTGTAAGGAATGGATTTTGTGGGTGATGTTGGGGAGGTCTTTGTGGTTGATTGGGCATTCTCGGTCGGAAGGGCATTGGGCAAGGGGGAGAACCAATATTGGCCAAGTAATTATATTGGTGCGGGGGATATTGATACATGGGGTTGTGAGGGGTTTGTGGGGGTGCTTGGCCATGTGGGTGTTGCGGTCACGGCGTGGGCGTCTCCCTCCTTTTTCTTTGCTCCACCTGCCCCAGGCCTCCTATTGCCATAACTCGTTGAAGCAGCATAATCAAATTTGCTCCTTCTTAGGCCTACCTCGATCCTCTCGCCTACAAACACCAGATCTGTGAAACTTGAAGGCATGTATCCCACCATCTTCTCATAGTAGAACACAGGTAATGTGTCTACTATCATTTCCTTTTCCATCATTGGGGTGCTACTTGAGCCGCCAGATCCCTCCACATCTGGGCATATTCTTTGAAAATTCCTGCTCCCTTTTACACATGTTCGGGAGCTGCATTCTATCCGAGGCCATATCAAAATTGTATTGATATTGCCTAATGAAGGCAACCATTAGGTCTTTCCAAGAGCGGACCCAGGAAGATTCTAGATTGGTGTACCAAGTGATAGCCGCCCTAGCCAAACTTTCTTGAAAAAAATGCATCAAGAGTTTTTCATCCTTCGTGTATGCTCCCATTTTCCTGTAGTACATCTTTAGGTGATTCTTGGAGCTATTAGTCCCCTTGTACTTGTCGAAATCCATAACCTTGAACTTCGGAGGTATGACGACGTTAGGCACTAGGCACAGCTTTGCCATGTCAGCGAAAGGATAGTCTCTACCTCTTTCAATGGTCCTCAGCCTTTCTTCTATATGATTAAAATTTTCCCTTTCCACCATGGTAGGAGGTAGTGTTCCTACCGCAAAATGTAAGGGTCGTGGTTGTGGGAGATACTGAGGGCCCCCCAAAGTGTTTGGCAAGGGTACACCATAAAACGCCTGCCCCTCAGTAGCATATCCGAGGTGAGGCTCGAAGTCAGCTAGAATGTGGTCTCGGGGTACTTCATGTGTCTCCCCCATGGGTTGAGAGACATGAGCATGACCAGACTGGGGTTGTTGGCTCTCAATGGGTATGGGAGCGGAGTTGTCGAAATTCTCATCAAGCGCGTGTGCAACATTGGGTGGTGGATAGTTAGGAGGCAAGCCATATGGTGGGAATGGATGCTTGCTCTGGACCTGCACAAAATGGGGGTCACCTGTACTTTTCAACGCTTCGCCTCCTCGACCTACCATATCTAGGACTGGATGATTTACTTGATTGATACCGGATGGGTGAGTCGGGTCCACCTTAGTGGCGGTACTTGTGGCAACGACTACAGTCGCGTTGACCTCCATCATTTTTCTCATACTCATCATGGCCTCCATCATGGTCGTCATGTGATTTTTCATGGCCTCCATGCTGGCCTTCATTTGTTTTTGAACTTCCTCTACATCACTCATGATTCTAGCCTTGGCACGTGTTTGGTAAGGGTACCGTAAAGTGCATTCGTTCTTTTTGATTACTATGATTATGTTTTGATGATAACGACTACGATGACGACGACGACAAAGACTATTAAGGAAAGAATGCAATGAGTAACAACTAAATAAATGTGAATGCATGACAATGATAAGTTGCTTCCATGATTAAAGACGTGGGATACCAACCATACATAAAGAGTAGGCGTACAACAGACAATTTTCACACTGCTCTTCTCGCATCTTAAGTCGAACATATCATACGCATCTGCTAAAACAGCAATGACCGAGCTTTCCTTGCTGTGGTGATAAGCAAGAAAAGCATCAATCGCTGCTAGATCCACCACCTCGTCTACATTTGAAAATAGTACTGTCCCAAACACTAGCAGTGCTAATACGTCGATGAATGATACCTACTTTCCTTGGCTTGCCAGAGTTTCCGCCTTCTCCTCCAAGCACTTTCTTGGTATTCCCGCTACTCCATTCCTACTTTGCTTCACTTGATCTAATTGTCGTTCCAAGATCTTGACCACTCCAGTTATTCTCACCATAGAAGGATAGTACCCAGAAAAGAGGTATGGCTTCATTCCTCCTATCGGGCATCCTAAGATCCCTTCGAACTCCTCTATGGTTGGTGCTAACTGAAAGTCCCCAAAAGTGAAGCATCTCAGCGATTGCTCATAGTATTGAGTGATAGATGTGATGGCTTCAACTGACAATTCTATCATTGCCAGATCCCAGATCTTCCCATATACCTTGCTAAAAGCCTGACGTTGAACTTGATCCATCTACTGCCCTAGCTTTCGCAAGCTGGCTACTTCTAGATTTTTGACTTTGACATGATAGAACCTTTTCTTACAAGACCGCGCTTGGTCCGACCCCATGTTCGCAAGAATAGTGTCATACCCTAATTTCGTCCGGGGACTATCGTTTGTTGATCTTTTGATCCTTGCTAGTTGACTTACGGTGTTGAACGCCAGTTACAGTGCGAAATAGATGATCATTAAGTGTTTTGATCAAGAATGCGAAAAATACCAAAAAAGGGGGCAAAAGGGTCTTTTCCTTGGTTTTCTTTGACCCTAGCTCGCCCAGGCTAGCCTCTGGCTTGCCTGGGCCACCAAATGACTTCATGGTGAAGAAAACAACTTGCCTGGGTGAGCTCCAGCTCACCTGGGCAAGCTCATTGCTTCAACACTAAGTTTTAGCTCGCCTGGGCGAGCTCCAGCTCGCTTGGGCGAGCTGCAACTGCCCCAAAGTGACCCTTTGCCTATAAATAGGCGTCCTAGGGGTGTTTTAAGAGGTTCAAAGGTTGAGAAGTGGAGAGAATTGAGAGAAGAGAGAAAGAAGAGGAAACGAAGCTGAGGCGTTACCAAATCGTGACCGCGATCATTCCCTACGTCGTTTTCTTGTTATGTGTTCTTCGTGCGACCATCGATTAGTTTTGTTTTTAAGATTTGAATGTGATCTATGTACCCTTAGGGGCCCCCCTTGTTATTATGTGCACATCCATCTTCTCCATCTATCATCGGCGATCTCATTTTTCTTTGTAAAGTTCAATCTTAACCGATCACTAGTGTTGTAAAGTTGTTTTTAAAGAGATTGAAAGTTAATAAACAAAACCAAGATAAAACCAACTCATAACTAATTTCTTTTTATCAATATCACTTGAGATCGTTTCAAGGTCCAACGCCTTAACGATTCTCTCCACTTTTCAAATTTAAAAGATCATTTCAAGGTCCAACACCTTAATGATTCTCTCCACTTTTCAAAATTTAAAACATCGTTTCAAGGTCCAACACCTTAAACGACCTTTTGTTTGCAATTAAAATGAATCTTTCAAAAACATAAAAAACCAATTTAACACACAAACATTCAGACTTAAAAGAACTACGTAGGTCTGAATTCCTCATCGCACCTGAGGATACGTAGGAGCAAAGGCAACACCCTTGTTGACCCCAAAAATTAAAGAAACATAAAAAGGGAAAATACACAATTTTGAAGTCATGTTTTGCACACTGGATTAAAGGTTGCCGTCCCTTGTGACAGACGCATGGAGTGCTAATACCTTCCCCATGCGTAAACAACTCCCGAACCCTTATTTTCAAAATCCACAAATCTCTTTTTGGTTTTTCTAACATTTTCTCGAATAAACGTTAGTGGCAACTCCGCTCGTTTTCTCCCTTGGAGACGGACGCTTTGGCTTATCGATTTTGCCTTCGCCGTCCTGTCGTGAGGTAGGTTGCGACAAATAGAAATTTTGATGACCAATACTTCAACACCCTATCATAGAGGAGATATGATGAATGAATCAGGACATGGTTATGCTATGCATGACAAACGTATTTATCAAACTAACACAAGACTCCCAAAAGAGCACTCTTTCTTATTAACAATGCATTGGGTACCATGTTCATGCAACTCTCGATCATCATCGAGAGAAAGAAATATATAAACCCAATCATGGTTTGTTTGTAGTTATTACCATGGTACCCAACACATGAAACTAAGAATGCGGTGCAGACTTTCACACTTCATTGTGACTTTGACAGCAAAGAAAGGAATGCAAGGCATGAGCAACCATATGGCAGGAGTATGCATGAGTGAACATAACATGCAACTAATGACAACAGAAGGTATGTGGTTGGCAGCACAAAGAAACATGCTAAACGAATGATTTATGCAAAATGCCATGCATGAACATGATAAAATGGTAAATGTAGAAGCAAAGCCTCATGATAAATCTAGATTGATTCAAAGATGTTTTGATGATAACAAAGGTGATGACAAAAAGCTCAAAGGTCAATTCATGATAATCAAAGAATGAGTTCAAGATGTTTAAGATGTTCAAGATTGAATCAAGAACACTTCAAGGTTCAAGAGGAAATTTGATTTCAAGAATCAAGAATCAAGATTCAAGGCTCAAGCTTCCAAGAATCAAGATCAAGATTCAAGACTCAAGATTCAAGAATCAAGAGAAGACTTAATCAAGATAAGTATATGAAAAAGTTTTTTCAAAAACTTAGTAACACATGAATTTTTCTCAAAACATGTTTACCAAAGAGTTTTTACTCTCTGGTAATCGATTACCAGATTGTTGTAATTGATTACCAATAAGCAAAATGGTTTTCAAAAAGCTTTCAACTGAATTTACAACGTTCCAATTGATTTCAAAAAGCTGTAATCGATTACAATGTTTTGGTAATCGATTACCAGTATGCTTGAGCGTTGAAATTCAAATTCAAATGTGAAGAGTCACATTCTTTCACAAAAAAACTTTGTGTAATCGATTACACTGATTTGGTAACCGATTACCAATGATTGTTTCTGAATAAATCAAAAGATGTAACTCTTCAAATGGTTTTTGACTTTTTCAAATTGGTTTTAAGTTTTTCTAAAAGTCATAACTCTTCTAAATGGTTCTCTTGACCAGACATGAAGAGTCTATAAAAGCAAGGCTTTGTTTTGCATTTTCACAATAATCCAATCCATTAATCTACTCATCTATCTTTTCCAATTCATTCTTTACACAAGCAATTTTTCCACATTGATTTCTAAGTCTCTTTGAACTTCTTCTTCTTCCTTGTTTCAAAAAGCTTTCCAAAGTTTTCTGGTTTTCTAAACCTTGAAAACTTGTGCTATTCATCCTTTTCATTCTCTTCTCCCTTTTCCAAAAAGAATTCGCCAAGGACTAACCACCTGAATTCTTTTTGTGTCTCTCTTCTCCCTTTTCCTAAAGAACAAAGGACTAACAGTCTGAATTCTTTTGTGTCTCCCTTCTCCCTTGTCAAAGAATTCAAAACGACACAGTCTGAGAATTCTTTTGATTCTTCCCTTTCCCTTATACAAAATATTTCAAAGGACTAACCTCCTGAGAATTCTTTTGTATCCGCATTCACAAAGTTTCAAAGGTTTAACTGCCTGAGATTTTTGTCTTAACACATTGGAGGGTACATCCTTTGTGGTACAAGTAGAGGGTACATCTACTTGGGTTTGAATGAGAACAAGAGAGGGTACATCTCTTGTGGATCAGTTCTAGTGGAAGGTACATCCACTAGGTTGTTCAAAGAGAACAAGGGAGGGTACATCCCTTGTGGATCTTTGCTTGTAAAAGGATTTTTACAAGGTTGGAAAAGAAATCTCAAGGACCGCAGGTCGCTTGGGGATTGGATGTAGGCATGGGTTGTTGTCGAACCAGTATAAAAACTCTTGTGTGTTTGTCTCCTTCCCTACTCTTTTAATTTCCGCTGTGCATTTTAATTCCCGCTTTTACTTTTGGTTAAGTTTCTTTTCTGTTCTTCATTTACTTAACAACATAGTAAAAGCCTTAGAAGAGTAAATTTTTAATAAGTAAAGGTTTAGGAATAATTAATTTAACTCCCCTTCTTAATTATTCTGAGGCCACTTGATCCAATAGTAAATACGGGAAAGATATGTTCTATTATGACGTTATGAAGATATACATGATTTGATCAAGGAAACAAAACATGGTGACTTGTTTCATGTCCCTAATTCAGGAAACTAATGGAAAGGATAAAAAAGTTCACTATCCAATGACAACTCCCAAAGGCAGTTTCATGTAACTTTAATGGCTTTTAGAGATATCATCCTCTTAGGTAACAACATTGTGGCGGTAGGAACTACCAACGACAATGCCTTACCAAAAGAGGAAAACTCTAGATGAGACTTCACTGTTATCAAGCAAGTCGGAGACCCAACATGATCACAGATCGACCTTCACTCCCTATGGCTCACATAGACCCGAGTATAGGGTCTAATATCTCAATGTGTGTGCAAAAGTGTAGGTGTCATGTGTGCATAGAGCAATCTAAGAATTACCCTAGGATTTTCAATGACATAAATTTTCTCTAACTATGAATGTAATAGATAAACAGATACACACAAAAACACAATAACATAGCAAAGGTTATTCACAAATATGAACAGAACAAAAGAGAAAAGGGAACATAAATAAAGAAGAAGTCACGATAAAATTGCACACTGATTGAATGGCTTAACTCTCTAACTGTCCCTAGTGGAGTCGCCATCTGTCGCAACCTACCCTATGACAGGCGTGCGGGGCAAAAAACAAAAGTGTGTCTTCTAAAAAGAAAAACACGTGGGAGTCGCCACCAATGTTTATTTAAGGAAAACTTTAGAAAAAAACAAAAAGAGGTCTGCGAATTTTGAAAATAAGGGTTCGGGAGTTGTTTACGCATGGGGAAGGTATTAGCACCCCACGCACTCACCACAAGGGACGACAACCTTTAATCGAGTGTGCACAACGTGACTTCAAAATTATTTATTTTTCCTTTTTTATATTTTTTTATTTTTTTGGGGTCGACAAGGGGGTTGTCCTTGCTCCTACGTATCCTCAGGTGTGATGAGGAATTCAGACCTACGTAGTTCTTTAAAGTGAGAAAGTTTGTGTGTTGAGTTGGTTTTATGCTTTTGAGAGATTCATTTTTATTACAAACAAGAAGGTCGTTAAGGCGTTGGAATGAGCTCGCCCAGGCGAGTTAGTTGCTTAGGCACGAAGCCATTTCATGGCCCAAGCGAGCCAGATGCTAGCTTGGGCGAGCTAGGGTCTAGAAAAATCCAAAAAAGACTTTTTTGCCCTCTTCCTTAGTATCTTTTTGTTTTCTTGACCAAAACACTGAGCGATTCCTTGCTTCACACTGTAACTGGTGCCAAATATTGTTAGACAAGTGGCCTCAGATATCTTAAGAAGGGGGGTTCAATTAAGATATTCCAAACTACTTCCCCAATTATAAATCTATTTCACTTTCTATTCAAGTTATAAATTCCCTTAACAATGAACTTCTTAAATATTAATTCAAATAAAAACAATTTGAATATGAATATAAAGCAATAATAAACAAAGGAGTTTAAGGGAAGAGAAAGTGCAAACTCAGATTTATACTGGTTCGGGCACACCCTTGTGCCTACGTCCAGTCCCCAAGCAACCCGCTTAAGAGTTCCACTATCTTGTAAATTCCTTTTACAAGTTCTAAACACACAAGGACAATCCTTCCTTTGTGTCTAGAATTTCTTTACAACAGGAGACCCTCGGTCTCTTAATCCCTTAGAGAATAAAAAGGAGAAGAAGAATGAATCTCTCTAGAAAGAGATAGATTATACAGATTGAGCACTCAAATAATTCCTTAATGAATTGCAATTGAATTGGCCAAGGAATTCTTAAGAGGATTGTTAGTGCTTAGCTTTACTGAGCTTTAAAAGATTGGCTAAAATTTTGTTAAAACATAAGCACTTAGACATTGAAGGAAAGCTGGAGTTGCTGCACATGATGTCCAACGCTATGTCAAGGAATCAGATCGGGCTGCGCAATGCACAAGGCAAGATAAAATGTCAAATGAAGAATTGAAGCTGCAGGATCCACGATGTCGGATACGATGTCCAGGACATCTTGCCCGAAAATACTGGACACATAAATCTGTTATATCTTTAACAGATTAATGTGCAGTTAGCAACAGATTTGACGATCTATCTTTAGGAACGAATTAAAAGATAATTAAAGTTCGAATTACAAACTTGAATAGTTCGTTCAGGGATTAAAGATTAAAGATAAAAACTAAAAGATCAAACTTTATCTGTTAGATCTTTAAGTGCAGATTTTTCAGGAGAATGATAGATCTCATCCAGCGCAAGTAGTTGCAGCCCAGATACGCACACTGCTATATAAACAATGAAGGCTGCACGAGTTTTCCACCAAGTCCGGGATTGAAGAGTTATTTTGTGAGCTTTGGGACTTGAGTGTTTTGTGAGCCACCTTGATGCTACCCTAACATCAAGTGTTGGACCTGAGTGTGTAGAGTTGATCTCTTTTGTTCAGAGAGCAATCTCTGGTGTGTCTTTGATTTAATTGTAAACACGGGAGAGTGATTGAGAGGGAGTGAGAGGGGTTCTCATATCTAAGAGTGGCTCTTAGGTAGAGATTGCACGGGTAGTGGTTAGGTGAGAAGGTTGTAAACAGTGGCTGTTAGATCTTCGAACTAATACTATTTTAGTGGATTTCCTCCCTGGCTTGGTAGCCCCCAGATGTAGGTGACGTTGCACCGAACTGGGTTAACAATTCTCTTGTGTTATTTACTTGTTTAATCTGTTCATACGGTCATATACAATCTGCATGTTCTGAAGCGCGATGTCGTGACATCCTGTACGACATCTGTCATTGGTATCAGAATTTCAATTGGTATCAGAGCGGGCACTCGAAATCACTGAGTGAGATCTAGGGAGATAAATTCTGATGAACATGGAGAAAGAAGGAGGACCAGTGAACAGACCACCAATTCTGGATGGAACCAACTATGAATACTGGAAAGCAAGGATGGTGGCCTTCCTCAAATCACTGGATAGCAGAACCTGGAAAGCTGTCATCAAAGGCTGGGAACATCCCAAGATGCTGGACACAGAAGGAAAGCCCACTAATGAATTGAAGCCAGAAGAAGACTGGACAAAAGAAGAAGACGAATTGGCACTTGGAAACTCCAAAGCCTTAAATGCTCTATTCAATGGAGTTGACAAGAATATCTTCAGACTGATCAACACATGCACAGTGGCCAAAGATGCATGGGAGATCCTGAAAACCACTCATGAAGGAACCTCCAAAGTGAAGATGTTCAGATTGCAACTATTGGTTACAAAATTCGAAAATCTGAAGATGAAGGAGGAAGAGTGTATTCATGACTTCCACATGAACATTCTTGAGATTGCCAATGCTTGCACTGCCTTGGGAGAAAGGATGACAGATGAAAAGCTGGTGAGAAAGATCCTCAGATCTTTGCCTAAGAGATTTGACATGAAAGTCACTGCAATAGAGGAGGCCCAAGACATTTGCAACATGAGAGTAGATGAACTCATTGGTTCCCTTCAAACCTTTGAGCTAGGACTCTCGGATAGGACTGAAAAGAAGAGCAAGAACCTGGTGTTCGTGTCCAATGATGAAGGAGAAGAAGATGAGTATGACCTGGATACTGATGAAGGTCTGACTAATGCAGTTGTGCTCCTTGGAAAACAGTTCAACAAAGTGCTGAACAGGAGGCAGAAACCACATGTCCGGAACATCCCGTTCGACATCAGGAAAGGTAGTGAATACCAGAAAAGGTCAGATGAAAAGCCCAGTCACAGCAGAGGAATTCAATGCCATGGGTGTGAAGGCTATGGACACATCAAAGCTGAATGTCCCACTCATCTCAAGAAGCAGAGGAAAGGACTTTCTGTATGTCGGTCTGATGATACAGAGAGTGAACAAGAAAGTGATTCTGACAGAGATGTGAATGCACTCACTGGGAGATTTGAATCTGCTGAAGATTCAAGTGATACAGATAGTGAAATCACTTTTGATGAGCTTGCTATATCCTATAGAGAACTATGCATCAAAAGTGAGAAGATTCTTCAGCAAGAAGCACAACAAAAGAAGGTCATTGCAAATCTGGAGGCTGAGAAGGAGGCACATGAAGAGGAAATCTCTGAACTTAAAGGAGAAATTGGTTTTCTGAACTCTAAACTGGAAAACATGACAAAATCAATAAAGATGCTGAATAAAGGCTCAGATTTGCTTGATGAGGTGCTACAGCTTGGGAAGAATGTTGGAAACCAGAGAGGACTTGGATTTAATCATAAATCTGCTGGCAGAACGACCATGACAGAATTTGTTCCTGCCAAAAACAGCACTGAAGCCACGATGTCACAACATCGGTCTCGACATCATGGAACGCAGCAGAAAAAGAGCAGAAGAATGAAGTGGAGGTGTCACTACTGTGGCAAGTATGGTCACATAAAGCCCTTTTGCTATCATTTACATGGCCATCCACATCATGGAACTCAAGGTAGCAGCAGCGGAAGGAAGATGATGTGGGTTCCAAAACACAAGACTGTTAGTCTTGTTGTTCATACTTCACTTAGAGCATCAGCTAAGGAAGATTGGTACCTAGATAGCGGCTGTTCCAGACACATGACAGGAGTTAAAGAATTCCTGGTGAACATTGAACCTTGCTCCACTAGCTATGTGACATTTGGAGATGGCTCTAAAGGAAAGATCACTGGAATGGGAAAGCTAGTCCATGATGGACTTCCTAGTCTGAACAAAGTACTGCTGGTGAAGGGACTGACTGCAAACCTGATCAGCATCAGTCAGTTGTGTGATGAAGGATTCAATGTAAACTTCACAAAGTCAGAATGCTTGGTGACAAATGAGAAGAGTGAAGTCCTAATGAAGGGCAGCAGATCAAAGGACAACTGTTACCTATGGACACCTCAAGAAACCAGTTACTCCTCCACATGTCTATTCTCCAAAGAAGATGAAGTCAAAATATGGCATCAAAGATTTGGACATCTGCACTTAAGAGGCATGAAGAAAATCATTGACAAAGGTGCTGTTAGAGGCATTCCCAATCTGAAAATAGAAGAAGGCAGAATCTGTGGTGAATGTCAGATTGGAAAGCAAGTCAAGATGTCCCACCAGAAGCTTCAACATCAGACCACTTCCAGGGTGCTGGAACTACTTCACATGGACTTGATGGGGCCTATGCAAGTTGAAAGCCTTGGAGGAAAGAGGTATGCCTATGTTGTTGTGGATGATTTCTCCAGATTTACCTGGGTCAACTTTATCAGAGAGAAATCAGACACCTTTGAAGTATTCAAAGAGTTGAGTCTAAGACTTCAAAGAGAAAAAGACTGTGTCATCAAGAGAATCAGGAGTGACCATGGCAGAGAGTTTGAAAACAGCAAGTTTACTGAATTCTGCACATCTGAAGGCATCACTCATGAGTTCTCTGCAGCCATTACACCACAACAAAATGGCATAGTTGAAAGGAAAAACAGGACTTTGCAAGAAGCTGCTAGGGTCATGCTTCATGCCAAAGAACTTCCCTATAATCTCTGGGCTGAAGCCATGAACACAGCATGCTACATCCACAACAGAGTCACACTTAGAAGAGGGACTCCAACCACACTGTATGAAATCTGGAAAGGGAGGAAGCCAACTGTCAAGCACTTCCACATCTTTGGAAGTCCATGTTACATTTTGGCAGATAGAGAGCAAAGGAGAAAGATGGATCCCAAGAGTGATGCAGGGATATTCTTGGGATACTCTACAAATAGCAGAGCATATAGAGTATTCAATTCCAGAACCAGAACTGTGATGGAATCCATCAATGTGGTTGTTGATGATCTAACTCCAGCAAGAAAGAAGGATGTCGAAGAAGATGTCAGAACATCGGGAGACAATGTAGCAGATACAGCTAAAAGTGCAGAAAATGCAGAAAACTCTGATTCTGCTACAGATGAACCAAACATCAATCAACCTGACAAGAGACCCTCCATTAGAATCCAGAAGATGCACCCCAAGGAGCTGATTATAGGAGATCCAAACAGAGGGGTCACTACAAGATCAAGGGAGATTGAGATTGTCGCCAATTCATGCTTTGTCTCCAAAATTGAGCCCAAGAATGTGAAAGAGGCACTGACTGATGAGTTCTGGATCAATGCTATGCAAGAAGAATTGGAGCAATTCAAAAGGAATGAAGTTTGGGAGCTAGTTCCTAGACCCGAGGGAACTAATGTGATTGGCACCAAGTGGATCTTCAAGAACAAAACCAATGAAGAAGGTGTTATAACCAGAAACAAGGCCAGACTTGTTGCTCAAGGCTACACTCAGATTGAAGGTGTAGACTTTGATGAAACTTTCGCCCCTGTTGCTAGACTTGAGTCCATCAGATTGTTACTTGGCGTAGCTTGCATCCTCAAATTCAAGCTGTACCAGATGGATGTGAAGAGCGCGTTTCTGAATGGATACCTGAATGAAGAAGCCTATGTGGAGCAGCCAAAGGGATTTGTAGATCCAACTCATCCAGATCATGTATACAGGCTCAAGAAGGCTCTCTATGGATTGAAGCAAGCTCCAAGAGCTTGGTATCAAAGGCTAACAGAGTTCCTTACTCAGCAAGGGTATAGGAAGGGAGGAATTGACAAGACTCTCTTTGTCAAACAAGATGCTGAAAACTTGATGATAGCACAGATATATGTTGATGACATTGTGTTTGGAGGGATGTCGAATGAGATGCTTCGACATTTTGTCCAACAGATGCCATCTGAATTTGAGATGAGTCTTGTTGGAGAGCTGACTTATTTTCTGGGACTCCAAGTGAAGCAGATGGAAGACTCCATATTCCTCTCACAAAGCAAGTATGCAAAGAACATTGTCAAGAAGTTTGGGATGGAAAATGCCAGCCATAAAAGAACACCTGCACCTACTCACTTGAAGCTGTCAAAAGATGAAGCTGGCACCAGTGTTGATCAAAGCCTGTACAGAAGCATGATTGGGAGCTTACTATATTTAACAGCTAGCAGACCTGACATCACCTATGCAGTAGGTGTTTGTGCAAGATATCAAGCCAATCCTAAGATAAGTCACTTGAATCAAGTAAAGAGAATTCTGAAGTATGTAAATGGCACCAGTGACTATGGGATTATGTACTGTCATTGTTCAGATTCAATGCTGGTTGGGTATTGTGATGCTGATTGGGCTGGAAGTGCAGATGACAGAAAAAGCACTTCTGGTGGATGCTTCTATTTGGGAACCAATCTTATTTCATGGTTCAGCAAGAAGCAGAACTGTGTGTCCCTATCTACTGCAGAAGCAGAGTATATTGCAGCAGGAAGCAGCTGTTCACAACTAGTTTGGATGAAGCAGATGCTCAAGGAGTACAATGTCGAACAAGATGTCATGACATTGTACTGTGACAACTTGAGTGCTATTAATATTTCTAAAAACCCTGTTCAACACAGCAGAACCAAGCACATTCACATTAGACATCACTATATTAGAGATCTTGTTGATGATAAAGTGATCACACTGAAGCACGTTGACACTGAGGAACAAATAGCAGATATTTTCACAAAGGCATTGGATGCAAATCAGTTTGAAAAACTGAGGGGCAAGCTGGGCATTTGTCTGCTAGAAGACTTATAGCAATTACTTCTATCTGAATGTGCTCAAACGTTAATAGCACATTCACTACTGGGCCAAAACAGATTTGACCGTTGCTTCACACGTCCCTCTACATTCCTCATTCAAATTTACATTTTCGTGGCATTCTCGTTTTCATCAGCATTTCCCAACACCTCTCAGATTTTCACGAAACCATTTCAAAAGCTCTGCTTCTCCATGGCTACCTCACCAAAAGATACTTCATCTCCTGGATCACCCTCTGTACCATCATCTCCATCATCCACCAAAGCACCATCAAACCAGGAACAACCTGAATTCCATATCCAACCCATACAAATGATTCCTGGTCAAGCCCCTGTTCCTGAGAAACTGGTTCCCAAAAGACAACAGGGAGTGAAGATTTCTGAAAACCCTAGCCTTGCAACAAATCCTAGGGAAGTAGACCCGGAGATGGATAAGAAGATCCGCAGTATTGTGAGTAGCATTCTGAAAAATGCTTCTGTCCCTGATGCTGATGAAGATGTTCCAACATCTTCCACCCCAAATGTTTCTGTTCCTGATGCTGATAGAGATGTTCCAACATCTTCCACTCCAAATGCTGAAGTACTCCCTTCATCCAGCAAAGAGGAATCAACAGAGGAAGAGGATCAAGCCACAGAAGAGACCCCTGCACCAAGGGCACCAGAACCTGCTCCAGGTGACCTCATTGACCTAGAAGAAGTAGAATCTGATGAGGAACCCATTGCCAACAAGTTGGCACCCGGCATCGCAGAAAGATTACAAAGCAGAAAGGGAAAAACCCCCATTACTAGGTCTGGACGAATCAAAACTATGGCACAGAAGAAGAGCACACCAATCACTCCTACCACATCCAGATGGAGCAAAGTTACAATTCCTTCCAAGAAGAGGAAAGAAATTTCCTCATCTGATTCTGATGATGATGTCGAACTAGATGTTCTCGACATCAAGAGGGCCAAGAAATCAGGGAAAAAGGTGCCTGGAAATGTCCCTGATGCACCATTGGACAACATTTCATTCCACTCCATTGGCAATGTTGAAAGGTGGAAATTTGTATATCAACGCAGACTTGCTGTTGAAAGAGAACTGGGAAGAGATGCCTTGGATTGCAAGGAGATCATGGACCTCATCAAGGCTGCTGGACTGCTGAAAACTGTCACCAAGTTGGGAGATTGCTATGAAAGTCTAGTCAGGGAATTCATTGTCAACATTCCCTCTAACATAACAAACAGAAAGAGTGATGATTATCAGAAAGTGTTTGTCAGAGGAAAATGTGTTAGATTCTCCCCTGCTGTAATCAACAAATACCTGGGCAGACCAACTGAAGGAGTGGTGGATATTGCTGTTACTGAGCATCAAATTGCCAAGGAAATCACTGCCAAACAAGTCCAGCATTGGCCAAAGAAAGGGAAGCTTTCTGCAGGGAAGCTGAGTGTGAAGTATGCAATCCTGCATAGGATTGGCACTGCAAACTGGGTACCCACCAATCATACTTCCACTGTTGCCACAGGTTTGGGTAAATTTCTGTATGCTGTTGGAACCAAGTCCAAATTTAATTTTGGAAACTATATTTTTGATCAAACTGTTAAGCATTCAGAATATTTTGCTATCAAATTACCCATTGCCTTCCCTACTGTATTGTGTGGCATTATGTTGAGTCAACATCCCAATATTTTAAACAACATTGACTCTGTGATGAAGAGAGAATCTGCTCTGTCCCTGCATTACAAACTGTTTGAGGGGACACATGTCCCAGACATTGTCTCGACATCAGGGAAAGCTGCTGCTTCAGGTGCTGTGTCCAAGGATGCTTTGATTGCTGAACTCAAGGACACATGCAAGGTGCTGGAAGCAACCATCAAAGCCACCACAGAGAAGAAAATGGAGCTGGAACGCCTGATCAAAAGACTCTCAGACAGTGGCATTGATGATGGTGAAGCAGCTGAGGAAGAAGAAGAAGCAGCTGAGGCAGAAGAGGAAGCAGCTGAGGAAGAAGAATCAGATGATGATGATTCTGAGGCCACCCCATGACCATCAGACCTTTATTTTTACTTTTTACTCTTATTATTTGGA